>NW_028244102.1:0-48096 GCF_964263255.1 Lissotriton vulgaris
TTGATAATTTTGATCTATCTCAGCTAGATTCTATACATAAATCGAACCCTTGTCCTCTATTTGGAGTAGGGCCATTTTTTTGATGAGGGTGCTCGACACCTTTGGAAACGTGAGGAGCACTCGGAACCGGCAGCAGTGTACGTTTTCTGAATAGCAGCGGGTACACTGCGGTTCCCCTTATTTACCGCACTTTTTCCCTAACATAAGGCTGACACGTAAAATACGCGAGGACGGTGTCCTAATTGTAACCTTTGAGAATATGAGAGGACTTTGTTTTAATTCGGACTACCAATGAGAAAGACTTTGGTTTTCGTCTGTTTCACGCGTCTGGCGTCATTGGGTCGCTGGTGGAGAACCGGGCCTTATGAGCCAGGCGGTGCAGGGCACGCCTAAATCCCTGGATTCACCTGCCTTGTAACTAACAGAGACACGAGACACTCCGTTAAGCGTAGAAGCCAGATTTATTAGCTGCAGCTAAGCACAGTTGTCCTAGAAGTTACACAAGGAGTGGATTCTAAGGAGACTGCCACTTCAATCCGTGGCCTACAATCTCTTATATTAAACACATTTACAACATCCCACTCCCCTCACACACAAAACGGACCAATTGGAAAAGTTGGAAAACAAGCTATCAGGTGTCTCAAGATACGCCTCTTTCTCGGACCCCGTGTGTCACCCCTCCCAACAAATTAATCCGTGATGGTGTTCACAATCCTCTCTCTCAGGTGGCAGGACATGCTTGTATATCTCAAGGGATAGTTGTGTAATAGGAGCATACAAGGAGAGAATAGTGAACGCCAGTCGGATGAGATAGTATAAGGCAAGAATAGGAGAGGGCAAATAGTTGGCTGAGACAGGGATCAATCGAACCAGACATGGATTAGTGAACTCAGCCAGACTCTGACATCGGGTTTCATGAACAAGGACAATAAAGTTACTTTTAAACTGAAAGGACACGTAGCAGCTGGAAAAGCAAAAGCACATCGTTCACCGTGCTGCCTGAGTGTGGGCAACACAAAATGGCGACAGAACACAAAATGGCAGCTAGATACGGGACGAAGCGTGAAATCGCAGAACCTCAGTCCCTCCTTTTGCCATTACTCAGGCAATACATCGGGGACTCAAGTCAATCTGAGTCGATGTCAATGGCCATGAGGTCATCAAGCTGTTGCTGTAACATCATTCTAATGTTCTCTGTGTTTTGTGATACAGACTTCGGGACACATAGCGGCACAAAGATCACATATTGCAGGTCCACACTGTACGCAAAGGCAACAAAAGAAGATAATAGCTAAAACCATTCCAAGGAAAGTTATTATCTTCCATCCCCATGTGGACAGTAGTCCCCAAAACTACCCCATCACAGACCAATCTCCCGTGTCCTGATGTATAGACTCTGAGATAGTATGTAACTTAGAGATAGCTTGGTATACTGTAGGGGCATTATCAGGAATGTAAACACAGCAACTAGACCCGATCATTTTACAGACTCCACCCCTATCTGCAAAGATAATATCTAAAACTATCCTATTTTGTAAAGTCATAAGACGATCCGCCTGAAGCTCAGCTGTTACATTACTCAAGGCTCCGGAAGTTTCATTTATGGTAGCTTCAACAACACGAGCTAGGTGTCTGATGTCTTTGCTATTAGACTTTGGGCCCCAGAAAGGAAGCAACCCTTTGATGAAGTCAGCTGCCTCGTGCCCTGCTGTGTCCTTCTGATCAAAGACTCCCCTACCATGTCTCTTTTTGTAATGACTTGAAGGAGCAGTATATGTTGGAGGAAGAAGAAAAGCCACATAACATGTTCCTGAGAAATAAGTAGGAAGCCATGTATAGGCTCTATCATGACTGATAAAATATGTGCCTTGTGATGGCACTAACAATGAGGGAATCTGAGGTGTATAGACATAGGTATGAGAACAAATACTCCTCTCTGGCTGATTCTTAACATTCTGACCATTAATTTGTAAGCAGAAATTACCTCGATGAGGTACAGCCCAGATTGGTGGAGAGCTCCTTAGTTTAGCCTTTTCTGTAAGGCTAGTAACATATCGTGTTATATTCCATCCTTAATATGCTCTCTTCTCATCTACAGGAATCTTACTAATCAGAGCAATCTTAGCCATAGTCACTATTCCCTTAATCAAAGTACTATGACTAAAGTCTTCTCCGCCACCATATGAACTGCCAGGAGGATACCACAGCTTATTTTGGTAAAGATTAGAAAACATAGCCAGATAAGCCCAGGCGGAACCTTCATAGGAAAATAGGAAAACCAAATATGGCATGCCCCTCTCTGTATTATGAGGCATGAGCCCGCAAAACCAACAATCAGTAGTATTCATTACTAACTGGTGTTGGTGTAGTAACTGAATGAACGAATTGTTAAAGTATTCGGTCCTCCTAATCTACTCATGTGCTGAAAGTGTATAGAACCGGTGTTGGGAGGCAGGAGTAGAAAAAGATTCAGGGACAGACGGGGGGGGACAGGTAACGGCTGTAGGATATAAACAATCCAACTTCCACACGCTAACGTAATACATAAACATATTACAATAGATGAGGTTATCCCCCATGGACTAACCATCAGTTTCTTAAGTCGCTGTTTCATATTTACAGTCTGATCATTCATTTCCACTTTTGTATCCATTGCTCTAAAGGCGTTGCTCACGGTAATCTTCCTAGATCACTTAGCTGTGATTGTTAGCCGTCCTATGACACTGCAAGTCCTGCGCATCCTAGGTCACTACCATGGTCACAGCTTAAGACTCCTACCGTGACCCTGCAACTTAATGGATAGTGGAAGAAAATACATAAACACACGGTGATTGCCTCAGGTTCCCCCTACTGTTTGGCAGTCAAAATTGCCTGTAAAGGGGCATATAATGTTCTAATTGTGAATTTTTATAACTCTTTTGATAGAGCCACCTTAACCAGCAACCTGACAGCGTTAAATTCCTTCTTAGCAGAATATAAGGAACATCTTGACTGAATATGGTTTAATGTTACCCACGGGGGATGAGGTGGATATACCAACTTTTAAGGGAAATGGCAACGGGTCAACCATAGATTTTATCTTTACTAGTTTAACCCTGGGGAGAAACATAGTAGGCTATTTTCCTGTCTGGTCTCATTTTAGTGATCACAACCCTGTCTTTCTACATGTTAGAAGCGTCCTTAGCACATCTGAGAGCCCATTGAACAGGGTCGATAAACTAGATATTCGGGCAACAGACCAGGCACATAGGATTAAATGGTGCAAAATTGTCCCTGAGGATCTCTTAAGTAACCTCTCCAATATTAGAGGGGGGGAGTTGTTTATATGTATGGATGAGGAAGCTGGGGACAGGGAGGTAGTGGAGGCATATCAAAAGGTCTGTCACCAGGTCATGTCTGATTTAACATGTTCTGGTGAAGTTAAAGATTCGGGGCCAGTCGGCTGGTTTGACCATAACTGTTCAGTAGCTAATCGTAAACTGAAGGAGGTTTTAAAATGCAAGCCAGTTGACAGACAACGTGTGGCCCCCTTAAGGAAAGCATATAAAGCAGCAGTAGAACAGAGGAGACGGGAGATCAGGGAAGATGCCTGGGCAGAATTGACCTCCATAGACGTGATAAAGAACAGTGCCAAATTCTGGGCAGTGGTCAATCAACCTTAATTTGTTGACTCAAGTAACAATGTCTTAGACTCTGGCATCCAGGAAGACAAGTGGCTCACCCATTTTAAGTCAGTCTATGAACAGGTGACTATAGGGGTTGTCGGTTCAACCTCGTTGACTAATCATCCATACACTTTAGTGGTGAATGAGGGTGAGGTGGCTGAAGCCATCAGTAAAATGACAAGCAATAAGGCCCCCGGCCCTGATGGCGTGCCTGCCGATCTTTTCAAATCCAATATAGCAATATGGTCTAAAGTTTTATCTAATGTATTTAATAGAATTTGTAAATTCGGTATCCCAACGACCTGGTCGCAATCGGTAATTGTACCTATTTTTAAAAAAAGTAATAGAGGAGACCCGGGCAATTACCGCCCAATTTCCCTTATAGATTCTGCAGTGAAGGTCCTAGGCAGAGTGGTTCTGTGTAAATTAACTGATTGGCTTTGTGGGAAGTTGGCCTGGTATATAATGCTCACTAATTCTAGTGATCACTTTGTACCATGCCAAGCAACCCTTATGATGATTGGTTGTAATTCAACCTTGTAGACCAGTTATCCTAGTGGTAACATGGACAAAGCAGTCTTAGGCTAAACTCTGAAAGGCATGTGAAGCCAGCTGTAATACCATACACAACCCCCTTGAATACCAAATGAAAGGGACACCACACAGATATATATTGAAAATATATATTGATTTATTAACTATAAAATCCCCTGGACTCTTTATGAGCACAGAAGCACAAGCGTTAAATCACAAGACAGTTTAAAATACACAAAAGTTGCACAATATGGATGAGCCCTAGGGGCCACCTAAACAATATACTAAGAAAGAGGTATAAGAGATACCATTCGGAATGGGAACAGGCCTAGGGCCTTGGGAATCGCTGGAGCTATTCGAGACTATAAATGATTAAGTCGGGAAAGGCCAGCGGGACTTGGGTGCAGTGTCTAAAGTGCACGCACTTTCCAATGTAAAGTCTATGGTGCGTAAAAAGTACAAAGTTAGATAGTTCGGAACCTTCCGAGTGACCTAGAACGCTGAAACTTAAGACACAGGCCCTTGAGATGTGTACCAGTGTAGGAACACCGGCGGAGCTGAGTTACCTCACCCACAGGAAGCGGGTGCACAGGGTCGAAGTAGTGTCGGGTTTCGTCACGCTGGTCGATGGTGCTTGGAGCTGAAGATGCTGCAGGCGGCTCGATGTGAAGAGTTCCGGTGGATCCAAGGGTGGATCTGAAGATGTGAAGACCTGAAAGCAGAGGGGACAATGTTCAAAGTCACTAGCCAGTGACTACCGTGGAACCAGATTGGAACCAGGCGATGTTGGGTGCAAAACAGGCGTTGAGGTGTAGCTTCTCTCTGCAGCCTCTTGGACACCGGGGGTCGAGGACGTCCAGGAGTCGGTCACGAGCTGTCCCACGCAGGCTTTTCGCTGTTGGCAGTGTCGGCGACCTGATCGGAGCAAACAAGCCTTGGCTAATGCAAGCCACGCAGGAATCAAAAGATGCTTAACACTCGGACCAGCAAGGTCAGAGCGAGTGCTCCTTTTCACAGGAGCTTGGGCAAGTCTGGCGCAATCAGACCCGCAGTGTAGTTTGTCGGTTTTGTCGCCAAGATGGCCGCTGACCACGTGGCTAGTGGCCGGGATGGCGCGTCAAGTGGCACAATGCAAAAGGGCCCCACGCAGATCGTGGAGATGCTGGGGGGCTGATCTTCGGTGCAAGGGCTGCTCGGTGGTGGGGGTTCTCAGTTCCCAAAGCACAACATCGAGGATGCCTCGGTTGCTGCGCAGTCAGCTTTTCGAGTGTCTTCCAAGAGTTCCGGTCCCACGTCACTCGGTGCCTACACGGGTCCCTTCTTTGCAGGGACTGTGGATCGGGCTCTGAAAGGTCTGGGAGTCTGGGTCTTGTTGGGCTCTGGGCTCGGGCTCCGGCGGGAGGCAGCGGCAAAGCAGATGTCGAGTTGCTGGTTGGTGCCTGTGTTCACAGGGTGGCCACTCCTAGGCCACAAGGGAGATTCTCTTCAGTCTTCTGAGCAGCAGAATGTCGAAGTCCAGTCGTCTTCTTAGTTTCAAGTTGATTCAGGATGATCTGCTGTGCAATGGCACTGCTCCCACTCTTATTCCCAATCTGAGGGGTGGATCACCTACTAGGTCCCTCCTCTGGGAGGAACCAGGAAGGGGGCGGTTACACCCCCTTTCCTTTGTCCAGCTCCTCGCCAGGCCTGGGTCTTTTAAAGTCCCAGGACCGGTTTGGACTGGCCTATGCACGGGGACACCTTGTGTGCCCCGGGCATGTCTGATTCTATTCAACCATGTCCTCCCCAATACACAAAACCCTGTCTGGGGTGGTGCTCGCACCTCCCAAGGCAGGAAACCCTTTGTCCAGGCCACCATCTGCCGAGTTTCGGTCAGCAGCAGGAGGCCAGACTCGTGTCTGTGGTGCCAGCATCCATTTTGTGATGCTGAGGCTCTGGTTAACTTTAACCGGGGTTAAGGCTACACACATGTCGTGTCCCTCTAGAAGGGTGGAATGCTATCCCCGTCGACAGAACTGTCGAGGGGATAGTATTCCAATTCGTATGACACCTTACTCGACATGTTTTGATAAAGCGAAACCAAAGATAGCATTTAACCGCGAGGATTATAATGCACTTAAGAGTATATGGTATGGCAATATCCCGGAACAGCTTAGGGAGTGGTTCCCGACAGCTGCAGACAGGCTCAGCTCATGCTAGAGCACCATCTCACATATTTCCAAGCACTCTGCCTCCAGGATTGATGAGGCCTTCCATAGGAGTGGCTGATAGGAACATATGTGTCCAGTTTAAGGTTAGATATAGGGATACTATACCTAAGTAAGAGGTGATTACACCAACTTACCCCAGCTGAGTGATCAGCCAGTTGTGTCAAATATGGAGGCCAGGCCAGGGGTGGCACAATACATGATGCAGCCCCTGGTAGGCCTTGGATGCACCTATGCCCTGGGTAACTAGGGTACACTGTTACAGGGGCCAATAAGGTGAACCAGTTCTAATTCGTAATGCACCTAAAGTGCATTGGCAGTAATTTAGAGAGAGAACAGCAGGCTGGGGGTCTGATTAGCAGGCCCACAGCCACATTAAGTCATAAACCAGTGAAGCAAAAAGCAAAAATTTGGGGTGACCATAGGATCTCTTTCTATAACATGTGCAAACCGGCCAGACGGCGCAGCGGGCTGGCGCAGAGGGCGCGCCGGACGCGCGCTGGACGCGCGCCGAAGCCGCGCCTAAGCCAAGCCCGTCTGCGCCCGTCCGCGACCGGACCGCGCCGGGCGCAGGGCATGCCGCCCAATTACCCCCTACAATCAGGTATGATAGAAAAAATGTACTCGCCTTACGTTCACACACAGTTAATCACTACGCCGATTGCCCCCCCATTGACCCCCTATCCTGTCCATTCTCATGTTTACATTGTAAATGGACACCCCCTGTTTTAACCTCTGAAGAATCTCATTCACCTTCCCCCCTGAATACCAACCCCATTTACTTCAAGGGAGGCCTCATTAATGCTAGATCTCTAGCCTGTCACAGTCAAGACATATTTGATTTAATATCAGACCACAACTTAGATGCCCTTTTTATCACCGAAACGTGGCTCAATGACTCATCCAATCCTGATTTGGCTACTGCCCTCCCTCCTGATTTTACTTTTTTTAGGCGGGACAGACCGCTCGGGCGAGGCGGTGGGGTAGCATTTGCAATAAAAAAAAACCTTCCCCTGCCACATATTCGACCAGGAACATCTCAAAGAAAGTGAGGGCTTAGGCTTCTCAATCAAAATTAATGCCGCTACTTCCTTTTCGGGGGGACTTCTATACCGCCCTCCTGGGAATGCCACCCCTTTTCTTGACTCATTAGATGAGGCCCTGGGAACACTTATACTGCGTTATCCCTACTTCACCTTATTAGGAGATATGAATTTGCATTTGGATTCTTGTGCGGACCCCCATGCCATTTCCTTCCAACATTCATTAAACATCTTTGGACTATCCCAACATGTCACTGCGCCCACCCATCTCGCAGGTCATACCCTTGACGGTATCTGCTCTAACCTTACGTCTCTGACCACGTCCCTTCCGATACCACAAATTTGGACTGATCACTCCTTTATTCCGTTTGACATCATGACACAAGCTCCCACTCTGCCCAGCAAGAAACACCCCCCTCCTCCTTCACAGTCAACTGGAGGAAAGTGATGGAACACATTAAGCTGGACTCTCAACCTTTACCTAAATCCCCGAAACCTACTGGAGATGTAATAGCCGACTCTCACAATTTCCATACTTGGATGCATCAAATTGTCTCGGCGAACTCCGTACCTAAAAACCAACATGTGAAACAGCATAAAAGAAAACCTAACGCACCTTGGTTCACCCAGGCCCTCTCCGATAGCCATCTTCTATGTAGAAGACTAGAAAGAAAATGGAGAAAAACGTATGATGAGGCCACAAGGGCACTTTCTCTCCAACATAAAAACGGCTAAAAAGGAATACTTTACTAAAGCCATAAATGAGGCCCACCAAAAACAAAAAGCTATCTTTACGATAGTTAAGTCCTTCACCCATCCCAAAACTCTCGCGCTCGAAATCCCCCCCTCTGCAAGCCTGTGTAATCAAATCGCAGACTTTTTCGTAGAGAAAATTGTTAATATTCAGAAAGACTTCCCTTCTCCTCTGACCACATCTCACGCGGAAACAGACAATTATTCCCCCTTTCTAACTTCAAACCGGTCTCCAATCAACAAACACGCAAGGCAATTCTGGCATGCAAATCAGGAGCTCCTACTGACCCCTGCCCCCCCAGCATCCTGCACCATTTGATTGATACAGTTAACCCTTATATCAACATCATCATCAATGAATCTCTTGAGTCAGGGATAGTGCCTAATGACTGGAAGAAGGCCATAGTGAAGCCTCTGATGAAGAAGCCGAACAAATCCCCCACCGACCTGACCAACATGCGCCCCATTTCATTACTTCCCGTCCTTGGTAAGATCACGGAACAACTAGTATATGAAGAGCTAAAAACTTTTGTTGAGATTGGTAACATCCTGCATCCGCAGCAGTCGGGTTTTCGTTCCGGTCATTCCACCGAAACAGCCCTTATAGAACTAGCTGGTTCCATCAAGTTCCTGCAGGATGAGGGCAGGCAGGCCGTCCTCATCCTGCTTGACCTAACAGCAGCGTTCGACACCATCTTGCACGTCATCCTTATCAACAGACTGCGAGAGATTGGCGTGACAGACACATTTCTGGCATGGGTTACATATTTCCTATCTAATAGGTCCCAAACTGTGTCCCTGGGTCCCTATCTATCCAGCGAGAAACCTATAACATCAGGAGTCCCCCAGGGGTCCATATTAAGTCCTCTCTTTTTTAACATCTATATGGCCCCCCTCCTCGCTGTGATAGAATCTCATGGGATCCTTATCACGTCATACGCTGACGACACACAACTTGTCGTCACGATCGACAAAAAGTGTACGAACGCAGAGTCGCGTTTCCAAAATTGTCTTTCTGATGTTTTCCAGTGGCTAAACAAAAATCATTTAAGATGTAATAGCGCCAAAACTGAAATCATACCGCTGAGTAAAGATCTATCCTTCTGCCCGAAGAACTGGTGGCCCATAGGATCTGAGGCCCCACCCAGCGCCGTACCTTCAGCACGGAACCTGGGCGTGCAATTCGACTCATCCCTCTCTTTCGACGAACACGTCAGGATCACGGCTGGACGCTGTTTTGGACTTATTAAGTCCCTAAAGAAATTCTTTGACCTCCTCCCCATTGCAGCCCGAAAATCAGTCGCGGTAGCTCTAATACTCTCCCGACTTGATTACTGTAATGGTTTAATGGCGGGAGTGAAAAAGTCCACCCTCAAAAAGCTGCAGAGCATACAACACGCAGCTGCTCGATTGGTGCTGGGACTTCCTAGAAGGTCATCAGCCTCCACGGCGCTAAACACTCTCCACTGGTTACCATTACACAAAAGGATCTTTTTTAAACTCCTTCTTACCGTCTTCAGAGTTATGAAAAACTCAGGGCCCCTCTACCTTGCAAAGCGCTTTACACGCTACCACCCCCGCGATGTCTGAGATCCTCTGGCAAAAATCTTATCGCCATTCCAAGATTTAAGTACAAAACCAGGGGTGGGAAAACCTTTACCGTCCTGGCAGCCAGGGCATGGAACACTCTACCGATCAATCTTAGATTGACGGACAAGGAGAGCACCTTCAGAAAACTTCTAAAGACATGGGTGTACCAACAATCAGACACCTCTGTATTGGCAGCCATCTAGTTTCAGCTTCTTCATCTTTTTCCATTTTTCACTTACTCGTCGCACCCTATCTTAGCGCCAAGATGCTCCTTTCGGAGCGAATGTCTGCGCTCTATAAATATCCATAAAAAAAATAGCAGACCCTACTCTCCTACAGGCTTGAGGAAACGAACTCTGTCAGCATTACAGTATGGGTTCAGAGAGGGGCGCAGTACGATAGATCAGAGCCTCAACCTCCAATTGCTGATCGGAAAGTATACCATAGCTAAGCAAGGTTGTTTGTATATAGCATTTATGGACCTGTCCTCGGCCTTTGACCAGGTGAACAAGTCCAAGCTATGGGGTTTGCTCCTAAAGATGGGCATTGAAGAAAACATAGTATACTTTTTAGCCGATCTTCACAGGGATCTCACTGCCACAGTGAGATATGATCGTAAGGGGAATTGTACGGGCACGATAGGTATAACCAACGGGGTCAGGCAAGGATGTATTTTAGCCCCCCTATTATTCACCTTGTACATTAATGAGCTGGCCAGTGTGCTAGGAGCAGCTTGTAAGGATATCCCGAGGGCAGGCAAGTTTCCCCTCCCCGCATTATTATATGCGGATGATGCCGCTCTTTTAGCGCGTACATCAGTAGGGTTACAAAGTCTTTTAAATTCCTTTTATGAGTTTATGTCCTCCTTGGATCTCAGCGTTAATTGCACCAAATCTCATGTCATGGCTGTAGGCACAAAGGGCAGGCACAGGAAGCTGATGACACTCCACTGTAATGGGAATAGGTTATCGAGGGTAACTAGATTCCCATACCTTGGGGTGGTTTTTGATGAAGGTCCCACCTGGCTTCCACAACTGTCTGAGAAAAGGAATGCTTTTGTTCGGTCAATTTTTGCAGTTCTGGGTTTTTCCCGTAAATTGGGGGTAAATCTGCAACAGGCAGTGTTAAAGGTTTATGCCGCCAAATGTGTTTCCATAGTGATGTATGGCGCAGATCTATAGGGTTTTAAGAACGCCAAGTTGACCTAAGTAGGTAACCTCTTGGCGGCAATATTGCAACTTAGAAGGGGACACTTTATGATGTAAATCAGACAAATGAAAGAAACCGTCACATCCTTACAAACATCCTCTGAATCAGCAGCAATCAGCAAATCGTCAACGTATTGGATCAAAGTAGCACCTGAAGGCAAAGCGAACGCGTCACGCTGAGATTTCAAAGCTTGACTGTAGATAGAGGGACTTTCACAATAACCTTGAGGAGCACGCTTGAACCGGAAACTTCGGTTTCCAATTGAGAAACCAAAAATATCTCTACTTTCCTCAGCAATAGGAATACTAAAGAAAGCATTCTTCAGATCGATAACAGAAAACCATGCCGCTGAGGCTGGTATCATAGCAGTGATATCTGGGACAACAGGAAACTGGGGGACAACAATCTTGTTGACCTCCCGAAGATCAATCACAAAGCGATACACAGGTGGTTGAGAAGGATCACTGCGTTTAAGAACGGGAAGAACAGGACTATTACAAACATTGCCTCTTGTTTCTTTAACCATGCCCTTCTGAACCAGATCATAGATAATAGCCATCAAAGCTTGCTCACCATCATTAGAAATCTTATATTGCGGAATACGTGGCAGTTTAACATTAGGCTTGAAAGTAACCACATAAGGAGGAATCTGTGACAGCCCAACATCATTCGGACCTGTAGCCCAAAGCGTAGCAAGAAGAGACTGCAGCTCCAGTGGATAACTATCCTTCGATAGATAGATGGGAGAAACCAATTTCTTACCCAAAGTAAGACGCACACCAGAGGGGGAACAGTACAATGTTGCATGAAGGTGTTTCAACAAATCCAGACCCAACAAATTCTCTCCACAACCAGTCGTTAAAATAAGTGGTGCCTCCAGATCATAAGGACCAGTCAAAAGAGGCAAAGGACAAGAAACTGGGTTAGCAACGGGGGCGCCAGAAAATCCTACAGAAACGTTCGTTAAGCCAGACAAAGTTGCCCCAGGGGAGTTTTGAATGGATCATAGAACTTCTCATCGCAGCAGTATCCAAGAGAAATGGTTCTGAAACACCCATAGCAACTACCTCAATATAAGGCCCATTCTGATCCACTGGAACAGGTACGACTCCCTCACTTTGTCCATGGCTGTCCTAACTGGAATGAAAATCCTGAACCTCACCCTCAACACAATAATCATCATTATAATATTTTTTGCAGACTGAGTATTCTGCTGATCAAAATAATTTGACGAGTTCTGAGGGGAAAAGGAACGCTGTCCCTGAGGCAACGCACCTCGCCCTCTACCCCTGGGTGCCAATTGAAAACCACCACGGCCTCGCTGTCCTTGAAATCCACCATTACGCTGCAATAGAAGCGGACAACTATTCTTAAAATGGCCTTCCTCCTTACAATAGGCGCACTGATTAGGACCCAGGAAAGGTCGCGGAACAAAAGGCTCAGGTTTCTGCAGCAACCTTTGAGACTGAATAGGCTGCTGAAACTGACGCTGACCAGAATGAGGAGGATAAGCCTACTGAAAAAGAACTTTTGTTTTTAAATCTTTAGTCGTCTTCTCAGCTTTATCTTTTTCCTCCTTGTCCCTATTCTCCTAATATTGAGAAGTAGCCAATATTTGGGCAGATGAGGAAACAGCCCAGGAACTTTCCGAATCTTTTAACTTATTAGACAATTCAGGAAGTAAATTAAAAACAAATTTATCCAGAAATAATCGCTGTCCCCCTTCAGTACTCAAATCCTGACCACTATGGTCAATAAACGTCTCCTCAAACCGAGTAAAGAAATCAGGGACACTCTTATCTTTCTTCTGCTTACACGTTGGAACAGCTTGATTTACACCCTAGCTTTTAGCTTGAATAACCTATTGTGGGGGATTAACAATCGCGCATTTAGTATACAATTGGTTTGTGTTGCAAGTTGTATGTTCAAGCAATCATTGACAGCACGAATGGCAATTGCACTGACGGCCACTATTTCTTCTTATTATTTAGTGCTGACAAGCACGTTGGAATAGCTTGAGTTATACCATAGCTATTGGGTGCTGACTGAGTTTGCACCACACAAGTGGCACACCAGTGAAGGGTGAGTGCCTTTTGATGCTTTTTCACAGATTTTGGACACTATATATGTGTCGTTTGTGGAGATACTTAGCCCATTTATTTGTTGTTACAGGTGCCCACTCACTTTGGGGTTACTTTGTTTTAGTGCATATTGAGTCCCCACCCTCTTCCCGTCCTGATGAAAACCCGTCCCTGAGGAAATCAGCCACTCTGTTTGTTTTTGGGTCGAAACGTCAACAACCTTCCCCCGAGCCTGTACCTGCATTGCTCTTCCAATGCCCCTTTTCCCTTGTGCCAATTAGAATACGGAGGATCAATCAATCACGTGCCAGCAGGAAAGAGAATGGTCACTCATGTTTTACACTAAGGATTGAACATTAGTCTCTGTTCAAAAAATATTATTGTATTTCAACCTATATCCTCTAATAGACTTTCTTGGTCGCTCTACCTACACTGGAGAACCGGGCCTTATGGGCCTGGCGGCGCAGGGCACGCCTTAAATACCTGAGTTCACCTGCCTTGTCGAACAGAGACACGAGACACTCCGTTGAGCGTGGAAAACCAGGTTTATTAGCTGCAGCCAAGCACAGGTATACCAGAAGTTACACGCAAGGTGGGTTCTGAGGAGACTGCCACTTCAATCCGTGGCACACAATCTTTTATAGGAAACAAATTTACAGAGTTTGCTCTTTACACATACAAAACGAACCAATAAGAAAAGTTGGAAAACAAGCTATCAGGTGTCTCAAATACACCCCTCTCTCAGACTAATTCTTGCCAGATTTTCTTACTCTTCGTAGGAATGCCATTAACTAGAATAACTAGAGGTTCCTCTTCCACATTTTCTACACCAATTGTTTCATTATTTTTCTTTAAATCTAGAGGCAAATAAACAACTCTTCCCTTTAATCCTCTCTGTAAATCTGAAGGAGGCAATTTCCCTGTCTTATGCTCCATACGAACAATAGCCTGAAATGGATGCACACCTTGAATAAGAATAGACTCATAAGTATTTAAATCCATCAGTTCAGAAGGAATATTTACCAACTCAAGATTATTATGTACAGCTCTAGCAGGCATTTTGTTTTCATTTAATTTATGATAACAATATTTACAAATACGTTGATCTGAACCCAAATCAAAACAATTCTCTACCAACAAATAATTTGCAAATTCCTTCCACTCATTATTATTCTGCTTTTCACTTTTTAAATATAGATCAACTAACCTCGTCTGATTTTTATAATGAATTTGTCTACAACAAATACAAGAAAAGTTTGGCTTTTCACCCGAAATTACCTTAAACCTTGTTATTTCTTGCTCAAAATTTTCTGAACTAAAATTCTGTACATTTTCTTCCACATTGCCTTCTATTAATGCATCTGTTTTTGCACTGTCTTCTTGAGAACCGAAGTAACTAACCTCAATTTCTTCACAACTGTTGATCAAATCTAATACAGATCCATGCAAAAGAGCACTGTTTAACTGTTTTAGCTTAAGTGCTGGACTTTTTGCATAATACAACCTTCTCACTAATGTTCTCACTTAAGTATGATGCACTGCTAACTTCCTAAAATGGTGAAAAACACTCTGACATACTGTTTTAGAAAGAGAAGCCAGAGAATGACCTTGAAAACCCGTTTTTTCTCTCACTTTGCAAATCTAATTCTTGCAACATCTTAATCTTTTGTTTAACGCTTTTCTTACTATACTTACGTAAGAAATTGCAAAAAAAATCAATTGAATCCTGCTGTACACTACAAATACTACTACAATTCCAAGTGTACACTGGAGCCTTAGGACATCTCCCTAACACTTCATCAGCTAACACCTCTGCTGCATTTCTAGGGACAATTTTCTCTTTTTCCATCAGACAACCATTCTTGACCTTATAAGCTCGACCACTGGTGGCAACTGCATGCAACAAATCATTACTCTGAAGATAACTCTTCATTAAAAAATAGCTCACAACTTGAACTATGTTTCCATTCTCCAGAAAAAAACATTACAAAAATTTGTTCTATTAATTAGTCTTTTCAACTTACTTTTAGCCTTCATATCATTGATTGGCTTATCTAGTGTTCGAATCCTATTAATTACTAAAATAAATTAAAAACTTTTAATTCAAAAGCCTTCTCGACAATTGATTCAACATGTTTCTTTTTCTTATAAAAAGCTGTTTTTCGTTTACAATTTATATTTTTCAATACATTTAAAACATCTGTTATAAAACATTCGCTTGCGAGTTTCAAGAAACTGATTTTTTCGTCTATTACTATACACTATATCTTTACCACAAAGTTTTCCATCATTTCTCTTTTTGGTGTGGTTTTTCTTATAGTTACAGATTTTTTTTTTCCTGATTCTCCACACTTTTTTTAGTTTGTGTTATTTTCCTTATAAAATCCTTTGTTGTCTTACCAGGAACTTTCTTAGTTTTTTCCACACATTGTTGTTTAGATATTTATTTATTTTATAAACTTATATGGCGCAAACAGCTACCCAAAAAGGGTTTCCCGGCGCCTAAGAACGCAGCATGATAGATGGAGTATACGGCAGAGGTCGTTCAGGGTTACTGGTCGAACAACCAGGTCTTTATCTCCTTTCGGAACCTGAGAAGACTTTGTTCCTTTCGTATGTGGATTGGGAGTGTGTTCCAGATGGAGGGACCCTGATGGGCAAAAGATCTTCCTCCCATTCTGGCCAGCTTGAATCTGGGTACACAGAATTTTTCCGCTGATTTAGATCGTAGATTTCTTTTAGGAATGTAGGGAAGGGCTAGTGCCTGAAGGTATTTGGGAGCGGTACCTGCTTTGATTTTAAACATGTAGTTTAAGGCCTTAAACCTAATACGATTCTCAACCCTCAACCAGTGCAGCTTGCGCAGGTAGGGGGACACGCTGCTGTTCTTAGGTATGCTACAAAGGAGTCGAGCAGCCGCATTTTGTACAAGCTGCAGTCTCTTTGTAACTGCCTTATTTGCACCTTGATACAGGATGTTCCCGTAGTCAAGGCGAGATGTAATTAAGGCATTGACAACCGTTTTCTGCATGGGGCTAGGCAGCATCCAAAGGATCTTCTTGAGCCACCTCATGATAGTAAAGCAGAGGCCCACTACTTTGTTAACCTGTTGTTTCATGGACAGTGAATTGTCCAGGATTACTCCCAGATTTCTTGCATGAGGCACTGGTATAGGGAGATTACCCATCTGGGCAGGCCAATGTGATGAGCTCCAGAGCTCTGGCTGCTTGCCCAGAAGGAGAATCTCCGTCTTGTCTCCATTTAATTTCAACTGGTTAGTTGTCATCCAGTTGAAGATGGACAGCAGGCCATCTTTAAGGAGAGATGAAGATGATGTTTGGGGTTCAGACAATGAAAAGACAATCTGAGAATCGTCTGCATACGACATGAAGGTAAGAACGCTTTTTCCACAAGGTCCGCTAGGGGTCTAAGATAGAGATTGAAAAAGAGCGGGCTAAGGATGGAGCCCTGTGGTACTCCATGAGGGGAATTGAAATTTCCAGAGCATGCAGCTGCCAATGCTATATGAAAAGTCTGTTGGCTCAGAAAGGATCTGATCCATTGCAGTGCATTTCCACAGATTCAATTTTTTTCCAGCAGGGTGAGTAGCCTTTTATGCGACACAGTGTCAAAGGCTGCGCTTAAATCAAGTAGAATAAGCACAACCGTCTGCCCATCGTTGAGAAGTTTCCTAATAGTTTCAGAGATACACAATAAGGCAGTTTCCGTAGAGAAACCCGCTCGGAATCCTGACTGGGTGGGGTGAAGACGGGCATTCTCCTCTGAAAAAAGAGTCAGGGCTGAGTGCACATGTCTTTCCAAACATTTGGAAAAAGCTGGGAGAAGTGATATTGGCCTGTAATTGGCCAATTTGTCCGGATCTGCTGTAGGTTTTTTCAGCAGTGGAGTCACTATAGCATGTTTCCATATAGTGGGTACTGTGGAAAGCTCTAGAGATGAGTTTAAAGTGTCTGCAATGATTTCAAGGGCGGGCGTATCTAATAATTTTATTATGTTGATGGGAATAGGATCCTGTGGAGAGCCAGATTTAATCGTTTTCATAATGTAAATAAGAGTATCAGTTGTAATGGGTGGCCATTTTTGAAGGGTCTGATTTATGGTCAGAGTATACTCCCACTCTTCCTTAGAGTATTTTGGCTTTATTTGCAGCTCCCATAATAGTAGTGGCTACATATGTGGCACGTGCTTTTTTACATGCAGTGTGGTAGAGATTTCTAGCTGTATGATACCTGTTTTTTTTGTCAGGATCGAAATCTCTACGCCATCCTCTTTCAAGTGCCTTGCATTTTGGTTTTTCCTCCTTAAGAGAATCATTAAACCATGGGGCCGGGGGACGATGTGTATTACCCTTGGTCTTAGTGGTGGATAGACAGGACTCTGCAGCATTTGTAAGCCATTGTTGAGTGGCCATAGCAATGCTTTCCATATTTTGGTTTTTATTAGGCGGGTACATGTTGAGTTCCACATTAAGTTTGGAGATGTCTAAGGATTTCCAATTTTTCCTTAGTGAGGGCAATAACATGCTTTGGTCAGTGGAGGTGCTAAGTAATATAAGGTTGAATTTAATTAAAAAATGGTCTGACCAGCATACAGGGATGGTATCCATCCAGGTGAATAGAGGGAGATTCGACAAGAAAGGGTCAAGTAAATGTCCTGCCCTATGGGTAGGCCCTGAGTTGATGAGATGGATATTAAGTGCTGTGAGATCTTCCAACAGATTTGTACATGTCGTGTTTAATTTGTCTTCTAAGTGAAGATTTAGATCTCCGATGATAGAGAAGTTTTTAGATGCTAGAATAAAAGGGGTAATATGATTGGCTAATTCAGCAGCCCATTTAATGCCATTTCCGGGAGGCCAGTACATGAGGATGCCAGACAAAGTGAAATTGGGATTTAGGCAAATTTTAAAAAATGTAGCTTCACACTCTGGTATGACTAATGGTTCAAATGTACATATACATTTTTTATTGTAAACAATCGCGATTCCACCCCCTGTTTTGCGGGTTCTATCCATTCTGGCAATCGCATAGTTGGGAGGAAGGGCCATAGTTACATTAGGGCCAGAACCTGCATGTAGCCAGGTTTCTGTTAGAAACAAGGCACTAGGTTTATCATCCATTAGCAGATCAAAAATTTCTAACCTGTGCATGGGTAAGGAGCGACAGTTTATACTGTAAAACAGGTAGTTATCGTTAGTAGGGAGTGGTTGCTTGACTTGCTTGCTGCGTCTAGTTCTGCGGGGGGGGTAGGGTTGAATGGATGAAATTGTGCAACTGCAATGGGGGCAGGTAGCTGTACCCAGATGAGGGATTTCAAGCAGAATGCAGTTGACATTTGGGGTGGGGGGCAAAGCTTTTATTTGGTCGGATGACATTACCTGTATGGGTCTAGGTTGAGGAACATAGCCACAGCCCCGTGTCCTGTATTTGCATGGACGGGCACAGACGGGCTAGTCTTGGGCGCGGAGATGTTAGACATCCTCAGTATTTTATAGGGGCAGCGCTATCAATCAACACCGCCTCCCCACCCTCTAAACCAATCACTGCCTGGCAATGTGGAGGAGCCCGGAAGTAGGTAGCACCCTGCACCCTCCACAACAAACAAGCCTAACGCTTGCGGTGGACCGGAGTAGCAGGGGCGGCAAGGATCGCCACCAGGAGGTTAGTAAAGTGCTATCGTGGTTTTTAAAAGAGCACACAAATTATTAAAAGCAAAGTACATAAATTCACATTCAAATTTTAAAAAGTCGCGCTTGGTGTAAATTATCAAATCAATTCACACAGAGCGCAGTCAGCATCCAGGTCACGCTAGGAGCAGTAAATGAACGCGCGTGTCTTGATAAATCTTGTACTTCTTTTTCTTGGAAAAGTAATCCTGCTTATATCTTTTTTGTTTATCAGTCTTCGTAGTCATAATGGTTTTTCTTTCTGAAGATAATTCAAATCCGTTGTGAAGAAAAAAAAAATGATATTTTGATTTTTTTTTAGAATTATAGACCACTATTCGCATACTACATAGCAATTAGAAACACTATATATTGTAAAGTGTTGTTCACTCCATAAGTAAGTTTAAGGTACAGCAGCAGTGTACAGGCAGTGCAGGAGATCATGCAGAGAGTGCTGTTTCAGGATTTAGTATCAAAAGGTCAACGGTCCAAAGAAATTTCGAAGATATACAGTAAGGATAATAAGACAAGCCGTGATGAGCTACTTATGTATTTATCCAAGTCCAGCCGGAAATGGAATTTATTTTCATAACAATAGTGGAATTGTATAATGCATAAGAGACCTTTAGAGAGCACAATTCTGTGCTTTTACCACAAGACAGAGAAGGCGAAGAATAAAGAATAGTTGTAAGGAGAAGAAGATATCGCAGGCAAGAGAGAAGTGAGCAATCTGGACACTTTTGAATTGATGTTAAAAGTGTTTTGCCAGAGTAGTACATACAGGCATTTGATACACAATGGTTTTACTGTATAACTACTATAAAAGGTCGACGTTTCGATCCTGCGCTCAAGAGGATCATCATCAGGACAGTACAAATTAAGTATGCCTGGTAAAAACAATGATGCGCCTGTATGAAGAAGAAAACAGGAAAAAAGAAACAGTTTTCAGATCTTTGAAAAAAGTTTTCGAAGAGGAGAGAGTCAACAGTGCTCAACACATACAATTATGACAATCCTCAGAATCGCAGTGAAATAGACGTGGGCTCACAGTGGATCAGTTTGTAATTAAAAAATCGAGCATCAATAGTGCAGAGGACAATGTGGACACAGTGTAGTGACTTCTTATAACCGCGTTCCGGGTATAGAGTGACCGCAATTACGTGGCTAATAGGGCGAAAGTTGGATGCATTAGAAAAAGTGAGTCCGTGAGGTGAACAGTGGATATTGGATGCATTAATCTCACCCCTCGCACCCCCCTACGCAAGGGCGTAGGGGGGTGCGAGAGGTGAGATAATGGTGAAGAGTAAGCATTTTACCTCCTAGATGAGGGGCGGCGTGTACAAGAGTAAACGCTGTGTGCTCTTGGGCCGGCCAGCAGTAGGGACCGCCGGGGTACAGTCGGTATGTTCTGGAGGAAAAAATAACATACTTGAAAGTCGTGCCGGAATAGTGATTGGCAACGGTGGGCGGTTAGTGACGATTCACGTAATTACCTTGCATAAAACAGAATATCCGTCCAAAATGGACTCTGGGGGTTTTGGTCATCAATTAATTATCTCGGCGTTCGAAGATTGAACTGGAGGGAGAGAGGGGAAGCCAATGGAACACGGGTGATGCATTAAGATTGGCTTGTGGGGGTCAAAAATGAGGGGCGAAAGTACATACCACGGCAGTTGTCAGGTGAGCAACCCGTGAAGTGGGGCCAGCGGTTCTTGATAAGGCTCGAATCCACTACGGAAAGAGTAGAAATCAGGCAGTTAGGAAAGTCGGGGGTGACCACTCTGAGCGGAGCTGTGAGCGGGGAAGTGAGGCTTACCGGCATGAAGGAACGGTGTCCTCGTATACACGGCTGGCTGGTGCAGTGGCCCGGGCGTGTTGTGCTCTGGTGGCGCATAGGATTTATCGCAAGTGGAAAGCGGAGTCACGTGGTCGTGACAGCGGGGAAATGGAAGTGGTGCAGGAGACGTATGAATACCGCGGCCATCTTAGAGTGGTGATAGTATCCAAAGGTGAAGTGAGGATAGCATGCTAATTCGTAACTTGTGAGGCATGAATTGTTACAGCAGACAGTTACAATTACATTAATGCGGAAGTAAAACCATTTTACATTAATGCGAGAGTAAACTTACAGAATCCGTAACAGTTTCAGTGGAAGAGTTTGGAACTGATATTTAAACTTCAGTATGGATCAGTCTGTGGCTAGATCATAACAAAGTGGTCCAATCTTCACTTCTGTTAAGCCCAGTACGTATAGTGTCAAACTGGATTATACTTTTCAGTTCCTCTTTGTTTGGCAGCTTGGCTAGGTTTCCACCTCTTTGCGGTAATTTCACCACTTTGAGAATTGTCCACTTAATGTCATCCTCAGTGTGGTGTGCTTCGCTGAAATGTTCCACCAGAGGCGCCTATGTTGGCAAATCCTGGTCTTCGCCTTTTGTGTAGTCTGGCCCACATACATTTTGAAAACAGTTCAAGAATTGAGCGGTTGCACACCTTCCCTTGTCCAGTTTTTCTAGTGTTCCAGTTTTATTGGTGAAATGCGTGCCAACAGGAGCCGTGTCAACCTCTTCACGGCTGAGTTATAAACACATTTGGTGGGGCGCTTCTCTTTTGCGCCAGACTGTCGCACTGCGATTATGGAAAAACATTCCTTAATGTGACTCTTCATTAGTAATCCCATCTTTGTAGTTTTAATCATTGAAATTTATCAAAAATCTTCACTTATATATCCACTTTGATAACACCATTGCGGAGACAACATGTTTGTTCGTTGAATTATTTATTCATCATTTTCAAATACCAGACGTTGCTTGATAAGCTTTTACGAAGGCATGTGAGGACAAACATGTTTACAATGACATCAACTTGTTTCCCAATGCATTTCGAATTGTGAAATTCTTCGTCAGGGGTTTAACTAAAAAAATGAAGTAAAGAAACAGTTAAGCTAGCTACCCGATCTTCTACTAAACAATGAAAGTAACATTCACTTCACCCTCACCCTTACTAAACAGTGGCCGTCAATTATTTACGCTACCCATAATTCTCCCTGCGTGCTCAAGCCCTCTCCTCTCCCGGTTAGTAAATCGGCATATTTCTCAATGTGCACGGTGCATTTTAGCTCACGCCCTGCTACCCAATTTCTATTACGCTGCAAGCCCCCTTATCCTCAACTTTACCTTTTCTGCACTGCAAACCACAGCATAGCCTCACTTCCTTCTGGCTTGAATCCCTTTAGTTACATCGTTATGCTTGCGCTGTTTTTAAAGAAAAAAGTCACACACCTGTGAGCGATCTGGCTACAAGCGACCACCCCTCCTTGTAGTTTAACTGTGCCCTGTATCAATTGACTTCATGCCCCATAATGCCCCAACGAGGAAAGCGTGTTCACACCAAATTGAAATCATCCCTAGAATACCCAAAACCATAAAAAACATTTTAGGAATTAACAAAGCATACTAGCAAAACGCGTACTAACAAAAAACGTAAAGATGCGTCTTTCGACCAATCCCACATACAATGGAAAATGCAAATAAAGCTAACTAAACAAATGTGCTTTTCGGCAACAAAGTTCAACAGTCCTTTTATTCATATATCAAGTTTGGTTGATGGTTACGTTTCAGTCATTCCACTTAGGGTTGTGTTGTTATTTTGTCTCCGCGCTGATGATTCATTTGGAAAGTTTATTCTTAATCCTTTGGGGTGCAGGCTCTGAGGCGATAATGTTACAAAACAGTTCAAGAATTGAGCGGTTGCACACCTTCCCTTGTCCAGTTTTTCTAGTGTTCCAGTTTTATTGGTGAAATGCGTGCCAACAGGAGCCGTGTCAACCTCTTCACGGCTAAGTTATAAACTCATTTGGTGGGGCGCTTCTCTTTTGCGCCAGACTGTCGCACTGCGATTATGGAAAAACATTCCTTAATGTGACTCTTCATTAGTAATCCCATCTTTGTAGTTTTATTCATTGGAATTTATCAAAAATCTTCACTTATATATCCACTTTGATAACACCATTGCGGAGACAACATGTTTGTTCGTTGAATTATTTATTCATCATTTTCAAATACCAGACGTTGCTTGATAAGCTTTTACGAAGGCATGTGAGGACAAACATGTTTACAATGACATCAACTTGTTTCCCAATGCATTTCGAATTGTGAAATTCTTCGTCAGGGGTTTAACTAAAAAAATGAAGTAAAGAAACAGTTAAGCTAGCTACCCGATCTTCTACTAAACAATGAAAGTAACATTCACTTCACCCTCACCCTTACTAAACAGTGGCCGTCAATTATTTACGCTACCCATAATTCTCCCTGCGTGCTCAAGCCCTCTCCCGGTTAGTAAATCGGCATATTTCTCAATGTGCACGGTGCATTTTAGCTCACGCCCTGCTACCCAATTTCTATTACGCTGCAAGCCCCCTTATCCTCAGCTTTACCTTTTCTGCACTGCAAACCGCAGCATAGCCTCACTTCCTTCTGGCTTGAATCCCTTTAGTTACATCGTTACGCTCGCGCTGTTTTTAAAGAAAAAAGTCACACACCTGTGAGCGATCTGGCTACAAGCGACCACCCCTCCTTGTAGTTTAACTGTGCCCTGTATCAATTGACTTCATGCCCCATAATGCCCCATCGAGGAAAGCGTGTTCACACCAAATTGAAATCATCCCTAGAATACCCAAAACCATAAAAAACATTTTAGGAATTAACAA
The DNA here is from genome assembly GCF_964263255.1 of Lissotriton vulgaris. Taxonomy (NCBI): domain Eukaryota; kingdom Metazoa; phylum Chordata; class Amphibia; order Caudata; family Salamandridae; genus Lissotriton; species Lissotriton vulgaris. The sequence goes on from NW_028244102.1 coordinate 23,477, forward strand.
AGCATACTAGCAAAACGCGTACTAACAAAAAACGTAAAGATGCGTCTTTCGACCAATCCCACATACAATGGAAAATGCAAATAAAGCTAACTAATCAAATGTGCTTTTCGGCAACAAAGTTCAACAGTCCTTTTATTCATATATCAAGTTTGGTTGATGGTTACGTTTCAGTCATTCCACTTAGGGTTGTGTTGTTATTTTGTCTCCGCGCTGATGATTCATTTGGAAAGTTTAATCTTAATCCTTTGGGGTGCAGGCTCTGAGGCGATAATGTTACAAAACAGTTCAAGAATTGAGCGGTTGCACACCTTCCCTTGTCCAGTTTTTCTAGTGTTCCAGTTTTATTGGTGAAATGCGTGCCAACAGGAGCCGTGTCAACCTCTTCACGGCTGAGTTATAAACACATTTGGTGGGGCGCTTCTCTTTTGCGCCCGACTGTCGCACTGCGATTATGGAAAAACATTCCTTAATGTGACTCTTCATTAGTAATCCCATCTTTGTAGTTTTAATCATTGAAATTTATCAAAATCTTCACTTATATATCCACTTTGATAACACCATTGCGGAGACAACATGTTTGTTCGTTGAATTATTTATTCATCATTTTCAAATACCAGACGTTGCTTGATAGGCTTTTACGAAGGCATGTGAGGACAAACATGTTTACAATGACATCAACTTGTTTCCCAATGCATTTCGAATTGTGAAATTCTTCGTCAGGGGTTTAACTAAAAAAATGAAGTAAAGAAACAGTTAAGCTAGCTACCCGATCTTCTACTAAACAATGAAAGTAACATTCACTTCACCCTCACCCTTACTAAACAGTGGCCGTCAATTATTTACGCTACCCATAATTCTCCCTGCGTGCTCAAGCCCTCTCCTCTCCCGGTTAGTAAATCGGCATATTTCTCAATGTGCACGGTGCATTTTAGCTCACGCCCTGCTACTCAATTTCTATTACACTGCAAGCTCCCTTATCCTCAACTTTACCTTTTCTGCACTGCAAACCGCAGCATAGCCTCACTTCCTTCTGGCTTGAATCCCTTTAGTTACATCGTTACGCTCGCGCTGTTTTTAAAGAAAAAAGTCACACACCTGTGAGCGATCTAGCTACAAGCGACCACCCCTCCTTGTAGTTTAACTGTGCCCTGTATCAATTGACTTCATGCCCCATAATGCCCCATCAAGGAAAGCGTGTTCACACCAAATTGAAATCATCCCTAGAATACCCAAAACCATAAAAACCATTTTAGGAATTAACAAAGCATACTAGCAAAACGTGTACTAACAAAAAACGTAAAGATGCGTCTTTCGACCAATCCCACATACAATGGAAAATGCAAATAAAGCTAACTAAACAAATGTGCTTTTCGAGCAGCAAAGTTCAACAGTCCTTTTATTCATATATCAAGTTTGGTTGATGGTTACGTTTCAGTCATTCCACTTAGGGTTGTGTTGTTATTTTGTCTCCGCGCTGATGATTCATTTGGAAAGTTTAATCTTAATCCTTTGGGGTGCAGGCTCTGAGGCGATAATGTTACAAAACAGTTCAAGAATTGAGCGGTTGCACACCTTCCCTTGTCCAGTTTTTCTAGTGTTCCAGTTTTATTGGTGAAATGCGTGCCAACAGGAGCCGTGTCAACCTCTTCACGGCTGAGTTATAAAAACATTTGGTGGGGCGCTTCTCTTTTGCGCCCGACTGTCGCACTGCGATTATGGAAAAACATTCCTTAATGTGACTCTTCATTAATAATCCCATCTTTGTAGTTTTAATCATTGAAATTTATCAAAAATCTTCACTTATATATCCACTGTGATAACACCATTGCGGAGACAACATGTTTGTTCGTTGAATTATTTATTGATCATTTTCAAATACCAGACGTTGCTTGATAAGCTTTTACGAAGGCATGTGAGGACAAATATGTTTACAATGACATCAACTTGTTTCCCAATGCATTTCGAATTGCAAAATTCTTCGTCAGGGGTTTAACTAAAAAAATGAAGTAAAGAAACAGTTAAGCTAGCTACCGATCTTCTACTAAACAATGAAGTAACATTCACTTCACCCTCACCCTTACTAAACAGTGGCCGTCAATTATTTACGCTACCCATAATTCTCCCTGCGTGCTCAAGCCCTCTCCTCTCCCGGTTAGTAAATCGGCATATTTCTCAATGTGCACGGTGCATTTTAGCTCACGCCCTGCTACCCAATTTCTATTACGCTGCAAGACCCCTTATCCTCAACTTTACCTTTTCTGCACTGCAGTGGTGTTCAGGCAGTGTAGGGGATCAAGGTGGGACTGAGAATGTAGAAATGAGAATTCGCTGACATGATTACTACATGCTACAGAGAGAGTTGCTATGGCATTTGTACAGCACACCCAGGATCTTTATTACACAGCATGGAGACTATTTGGGCATTAAGAAGCCTGACACACATGCTGCATAGGACTTTATAGCACTAAATGTCTAAGGCCTGACTCACTCCATGACTACATGCATTGCCATATTTTTAAACACATCAACTAAGCAAATTAATCCCCCACCATTTTGTGAAATGAAGTCTGACTCACACTGTGATCTTAGACACATGGCAGTATCCCTTGCAATTCAGTAAAATGATTACTACAGTGAAAGAGAGTCTTGCTGGGAGTGCTGTTTCAGGTTTTAGGACAGTGCAGTAGTGTTCAGGCAGAGTAGGGGCTCAAGGTGGGACTAAGAATGTAGAAATGAAAATTAACTGACATGATTACTACATGCTACAGAGAGAGTTGGTATGCAATTTCTACAGCACACACAGGCCTGACACACACCATGACTACATGCATTGCCATATTTTTAAAGACATCAACTAAGCAAATTAATCAGCCACCATTTTGTGAAATGAAGTCTGACTCACACTGTGATCTTAGACACATGACAGTATGCCTTGCAATTCATTAAAATGATTACTACAGTGAAAGAGAGTCTTGCTGGGAGTGCTGTCTCAGGTTTTAGGACAGTGCAGTAGTGTTCAGGCAGAGTAGGGGCGCAAGGTGGGACTGAGAATGTAGAAATGAGAATTCCCTGACATGAAAAATAAATATCTATTCAAACACATTAACATACCAAATGGAACTAACACAATGTTTTCCCAAAGCAGACAAATTCACAATTACACTCTATGCAAATAAACTCCTGCTTCCACATTAGAACACATTTTTCTTATTAACTTAAACCGCACAACATAGATCCCCTTACAAATTAACAACTCACCTTTAAAAATGCTTTTGTAGATTTAAAACAGTGACAATCACACACTAGATTTTCTTAAGCAGAATTTCTCAATTGTGCACCAGTCACTGGAATCATAGAATGACATAGCTTCCCTCTCATTTTACACACATATTCTTGTAGATAACCAATTAAAAATCGTCCCACACAAATTCAAAACCAAACTAACATTTTAATTGGTTCTATATTTCTACACTTTCAAACTCACATAATTTTCAACCTTCCCCCACAGCTCGCTCTGCCTGTTACCATGGTAACACTCCATAGAACACCTAACTAAACTCACAGGTGAAAAGTTCATCACCAAATGTTGCAAACCAAACCAGCAAGGGTGTTTGACTTCTCAATATACCAGCTTATCCTGTGCAACATACCTTTCAATTATGTTTTCTTAATCATTAGCATTTCTCTTTTTAAAAAAGTTGCATGCACCCTAGATTTCAATGTTGAATTCTCAGAAATCTCATCCACATTTTTTCTAAACTCCTACTTTTCAAACTGCAATTTAATTTCCAGAGCCCATCTGAGTACAACCAGATCTCCCTTCAAGATGCTTACAGCGTGGATTGTAGGACATAGCTAAGCTATATTTTCTGGAGTGAAAGGTATGCAGCAAATAGATGCTTTCTTAACCTTGATTTACCAAATATGGATATTATGTGGATTGGTGAGAGAGGATTGAGATGTCACCAATTGATGCCATTGCTAAAATCCTTTTTGCATCTCCAACACCCTGACCTCATAATTGTACACTGTGACTTAGGCACTTTGACTGGGGTAGGTCTGGAAATGCTTTTAAAGGACACCTTTGGGCAATTGATGTCACTTTTTCCACAAACTGCCTTTGTGTATTCTAATATATGCCAAAGGCAAAAATGGAACTGGGCCAACCAATATTGTCCACTGATTGAGAAAGCAAGGAAACATGTGAATAAGTCTGTTTCTCCTTTCCTCAGAGACTATGGTATGGGTTCTATATACCACAACAACTTGCGTTACAACATGCAAGGCAATTATAGAGGAGACGGAGTACATTTCACAGATGAGGGGAACAGAGTCTTCCTCTGTGACTTTAGACTCTGCATCGGTACTTACTTGTAGGTACAAAAAACACTCAATGAACACAACGGCCCTTTTTAGAGCCAACCAACATATAAACACTCAAACTTGTTATATAACTGTATTTTTTGTCATTTTTTTCCGACATGCGCGCACCTCGCGATTTAAAAAAAAGTTTTTTTGCTCTTCGGGGTCCTTCAGGAACCCCCTGAGAAGACCTAGGGGGTCAGGGAGTCTCTACTCTGCCCCCATTTCACGTTCTCCACTTTTGTTTTAAGCTCTCTTCTACCTCGGAGTGACAAAATGGTGGCCAAAGGGTGCGAGCACCGTGCGATTTAAAAAAAATAATAATAATGTTTGCCCTTCGGGCAGTAGTAATACTATTTGCAATATTTGAAGGAGTAGACTGTTGTAGTGTGCCTTTTATGTTATTGGTGTCACTATTTTTAGGTTGTGATTTTGGTGTAGCTGTACTAGGTGTAAGTGTATTGCTAACTATATGTGTATATGTTTTCTTCTCATGTGATGTATTTGGAAAATAGATGGTTGGGCTATATTTACTTTGATGTTGCTGTTAGGATTTTACAATACATTGGGCTCTGTTTGTAAAGTAGGTGCAATAATATTTGCTAATGTATTTTTAGACATTTTTTTGGTATGGACATATAAGTTTTTTCTAGTTGCTAGTGGGTTTTTAGCATGGTTCATTTTTTGCGCCTTTGTAAAAAAAAATATATATATATATTAATAGCAATAGTAATTATTTTAAATGCTATGTAGTTTGCAGTAGGGAGTTTTATAGTATTAGTCAACTTAGGAATATATTCCATTAGTTTAATAAAAGTATTTAATTGTATAGTAATGCATGCGCCATTAGAGTTTGGCATTCCTTTGTTATCACAACTATGTGAATCAAATATAAAGTATGTATTTATTGTTTTTACAATAGCAATTGCATATGTATCTGTGCATACTAAAATGCCAGAATGTAAAGGTGGTGAAATAGTTAATGTGGTTGTAATGTCTGCATGTAAAGGATCAAGTGGTGTTACTATGTTTACATAGCTTAATAGAATATACCATGTTATTGTGTTGTATGTATTTAGGTAAGTCTTGTGGCTGCAATAATATTTTGTCAGAGTGCATTTCTATATATAAAGCATCTCCTAGATCAATAATATAATGTAAGTCTGGTGTAGTCAATGTATGCACAGGCTTATGGTAATTATGTATGATAGCACATTTGCAATTTGATAGGCTTTGTTTACCTTCTGAGTTGCTTGAAAATGTTTCATGCCCTTGATAATTTGCTTGTACTATCACACATTACAGTCATTATTTTGAGTTATGAGTTTGTTTGCTTTACATATTGAGGTAGATGTTTGTTGTAAATAAGGTGTGCTGTTGCTGTGAATATGCTGTGGCATTGTACCTCAGGTACAGCGATGGGCACCTGCTTCCCCCCCCAGCTACGCGAACTTGTTCATTGGCCAGTGGGAGGAGCAGAAAGCTTGGGGCACGACCAATCAAGAATGGACCAACCGCTTTGTAAGATAGTACAGTTTCATAGACTATTTATTTATCGTGTGGAATGGGCCATCTGAGATGGCTAAGGAATATATTAAGATCCTTAATGAAAACAATGTCAATCTTGAATTTTCTGGTGAAGTCAGCACTGAATCAGTGAACTACTAAGATCTCAACATTTATGTTGAAGAGGGCAACTTGAAGACCAGGCTTCATCGCAAGCCCACTGGAGGAAGTTCTGTCCTGCAAGCATCCAGTAGTCATCCCACTAATCTGGTGAGAGGTATCCCCTATGGGGAACTCCTCAGAATCAAAAGGAACTGTTCAGATGACATTGAGTTCCATAGAGCAGCCAAAGAGAGCATACAACGCTTTAAAGTGAGTGGATATAGCCAGCAAACCCTAAGTGAAGCCTATGGGAGAGTGAATTCTACTGTGAGAAAGGATTTACTCAAGGAAAAGAACGTACAAAACCGTGATTCAAGTACTTGTGAAGGAATATGTCGTCTCATCACTACTTTCTCTAGTGCTGCGAGGATTTTAAAAAGGATAATGAAGAGGAGTTGGCACATACTTCAGACAGTTGAGGTGATAGGAGAGGATCTTCCTCACAATCCCCTCATCACATTCAGAAAGGCTAGATGATTGAAAAATGAGTTAGTATGTAGTCACCCAGTGGATAAACAACCTTCAGGGTTTGGGTCCATGCAAGGCTTCTTGCCATGTGGGAAGTGTAAAGCCTGTAAGGCAAGCAAGAGAACTTTGTCCTACGGCATCTAAGGTACAGTTATACGAAGGCACATAAGAAAGATCTTTACATGTGGGACCCCCTATGTTGTATATTGCCTTGTGTGTCCCTGCGGCCTATTGTATGAAAGCAGCACAATTCATTCCGTTAAAATCAGGATTCTTGAACATATGAGGGCGATAGCTAACGGTGACGAGGGGTACCCTGTTGCTCGACATTTTGACAAAGAACATCAGTGCAACAGGGACGTGCCTACCTACTTCTGTTTGGATCAAGTTCCCAATAACCCTAGAGTTGGCGACAGGATTCTGAGGCTTGAGTCGCGGTATATAATTGATCTGCAGACCAAGACTACATGTGGTTTTAATAGCAGTGAAGAACTCTCCATATATCTGGGTGAACAGTTTCAGAACATTGTTGTTATATACATGGTCTCAACCGATTAATGTCTTAAGATTCCTGATAGTAGGGGCTTGTTTTGGTGAGTCTTCTAATTTGCTATGAGTTTTTCAATGTTAACCAGTTTATGATCAAAGCCTCTGTCTGTTGCTGATGCTATAGAGTTTTAACTTAAAGAAATAAAATGATGACAATAATATAAGGTTCAGGGTATAGAGTGCTCTGTCTTTTTGTTAGCTTCTCTTCTTCATATTTCTTTCTGCATGTACTCCATTTATTTCCTCAGACATGACTCTTCTACTACTCTTATTCTTCTTTCACTCTTTTGTCGTCTACTTCTGTTGTTCAAGTGCAGGGATTTTTTCCTTTTTGGAGAGCATGTGTTTATTTGAATATGCACAAGTAACTGTTTGGAGGCTCAACTCAGTCAAGATGAATGTATATAATCAACTCCTGATGTTCATACGGGCCGATCCAGGGCTTTATCAACTCAAGTGAATTTTAGATGTGATAGCCCATCATGGGCGTGATTTGCTTCGAATATTGTTCCTTCTTAATTAATTTTCATGTTGGAAGTTTTCCAGCGATACATTTCAAGATGGCGCTGACTTAGAGGCACTACTACGATACGCGATAATCCTCTGTTTATGTTCATGCAGGGGTGAAATTGTTTAAATATCTTGAATGTATGGCGCTTCGGTAAACATATAGAAAGGTTTACACCGAAACGCGTCTGTTTAGTTTGTGCTTAGTTGCTGCAACAAATCAACTGTGACAAGCCCCCGAGAGTGTGTGTCTTTCATATATATATCTATACTAATTTAATAAAGAGAGAGCCCAAACCTTTGAGGCGGGTAATCTCAGGAACCACAGCACCAATCACAACACCCAATACAGCGTTGGAAAGGGCAGTTGCAGCAGAAGGACATAGGCTATGCCGACGCCCACCATATACATTTAAAAGGTAAAAGAACTGTGCCAGCAAAGTAGTCCCTTGTGGGCGTGTCTGCCTTGTGCTGTGGGTGTGTGCTGGGGGCATGACAAACACTGGGGGCGTGTGGTACATTCTGCCCTTAATGCCATGTCTCATATTGTGTGCTAATCCCACCCTGCTCCCTTTAAATACCCCTGGACCCCATAATCATAACCCACCCTTACTCCTTAAAATTCCCCAACACACTTAAACACTAACCCATCCTAACCCTATAAATATACCCTGTACCACAAACCCCGAACCTATCCCTAAACCCTAAAAATACCCCTGTACCCAAAAAACCCAAACCTAGCCCTGAACCCTATAAATACCCCTGTACCTCAAAACTCAAACCTAACCCTGAACCCTAAAATACCCCTGTACCCCAAAACCCAAACCTATCCCTGAACCCTAAAAATACCACTGTAATCCAAAACCCAAACTAACCTCAGAACCCTAAAATACCCCTATGCCCCAAAAACCAAACCTAGCCCTGAACCCTAAAAATACCCCTGTACCCCAAAACCCATACCTATCCCTAAACCCTAAATCTACCCCTGTAACCCAAAACTATATCTGAACCCTTAAAATACCCAAACACCCCAAAACATATACCTCAGTACCCCAAAACATATACCTCTATACCCATACTTAACTTATCCAAAGATTTTTAAAAAACATGCTTTTACCATTTATGCATTTACAACGAATTTTGTTGTAAATGTATGCGTGGTAAAAGCACAAAAAACAGCAATGCTCTCGCACACACAGCAAGGTATAAACAGGAATGTTCATGTATAACACGAGAGAATAAAATAAACAGATGCAGATTCTTGGGTATTTTTCTTTTAGGGTTGATCGTTTAATGAGTCCACAACCGAAGGAATAATCCACAGTCAGCCGACACGTGTTTCGTCGTGTTATGGTGAGTCAACACGACTCTTCAGGGCTTGTGGCTCAACCCCCGTGTTGGTGGGTTGAAATTAGAAAAGATTTTATCCCGTTGGAATGTTCAGTGTGTAGATATTATTGATATTAAGATAAATTTGTTTGTAGTGTTTCACTTTTGGTCCTAAGAACGTGGGTATGTTCCCCTGTCAGTGTTCGACCCTCCAAGTCGAGCGGGCTTTCACAAAATTCACACTTAATACGTGTCTGTATTAAGCCGTACCGGGAGGGGATCCATCTCTTGGCAACGCAAAACGGTTGCGTTTCACGTCCGAAAGATTCGTTCAGCAAAATGGTATCCCTCTTCAAGTATTTCCCGGTCGCCGTGTTACGAGAGATGGACCCGTGGTAAAAGCATATAAAATGTAATGCCATGCGTTATAATGGCATTGCGGAGTCATGGTACTTTCGTAATGAAAGTATGCGGAGTGATAATATGCGGAAAGAAAGTTGCGGAATAATGGGTGTTTACCCTCCCCCGGTAAGTACATTGGTGGCACGGCGGCCCACATTTCCAGCAACATACTCATATTTTTACACCACCCATTTGAAAAATGCACAGGTCTCTCTCATTGATGGCCAGCACCGACATACACTTTTAGACACACCTCCCGCCACAAGTTCTAGAATTGCGAACTTTAGAGCTGGGGAGCTACGTTCGAATTTCGGCATCAGCTCAACATCCTGTGAATCCAGGCAAATGGTTTTGTCTCCCCGTGCCTAACACAAAATAATGTGTTCTTCTGTAATGTAAATTGTGCTCATGCCATGTTGTCGAGTTCGCGCTATATAATATTGCAAGGAAAAATAAAGTAGGGAAACTCGAGTTCACACATTACTGAACAGCCACTCTTAAGTGCATCAGCAGTGCACTGTGAATCGGAGCGTTTCACAGGCCTGTCACAGATAAGAAATGCTATCAAAAACGAAATCCTACAAAACAATATACTACTGGCCGGCAGCGATTCATACCCGGACAACGTCGGGACGGCCTGCTAGTGTATGTATGTATATATGTGTATGTATATATGTGTATGTATATATATGTGTGTATATATATATATATATATATATTCACTGAAAAAACCATAGGTTATAGACCATATATAGTTAGGAATTTGCATTTACAAAACCTTGAAAATTCACTGAAAAAACCATTGGTTATAGACCATACATAGTTAAGGATTAGCATTTTCAAAACCTTAATTTACTCGCACAAAACCATAGAAATTCGCATATATAGTTAGTTGCAATAACTATATATCGCGCACCCCCAATCCACTGCTGATGATGTCACATATTACATCATTCATGACATCGTCAGTGACATCACTGATGACATCACTGATGACATCTCAAATGACATCACTGATGACATCTCAAATGACATCACTGATGACAACATCCAGTGACTGTATGTTTCTGTAAAGTTAAAATATGTCTTACATATTGAAGAATGAGTGGATGTATTAGTGTCTGGATGAAGGATTTAGTAGGTGCATGACTGACTGTATGAGAGAATGATTAAATGTGTCTCACTGAGTGCATGGGTTAGTGACTAAACTGTCTTAATTTGTGCATCATTATATCTGTTGTTCTGTAAACTGCTGCATGTGTTGATCAGTAGCTATATGAGTAACTATATGGGTTATTGATTGGTTGCCCAAGTATTTGTATGGGAGAGTGAGTGTGTGTGTGGGGGTGGCTGGGAGGTGTGTGACTCTGTGCATAGATGTGTGAGCAGTTGATTCACTAGATGTATGGGTTCATAAGTGCATGTGGAAACAGCTGTATGGGCGGTTGACTGTCTGCATGAGTGTATTGGTGAGTGATTGGATTTCTCAGTGCTACATGTCAAAGTAAATACATATGTAAAACACAGTACATGTAAGAGTTGACATATATAAATAACTGTGCATAAGTGCCAGTGAATGTGTGAGTGGCTGTATGGATCATTGTGAACTTGTATCAGTGATTGTATAAGAGAGTAAATATGTGTTAGTCTATGTTTGATTAAGTAAGGTGTGTATAACTGTATAGTTGAGGAAATGGAGGTGTGATTGATTCTTTGCATGACTGACTAGGTGTGTGAGTAACTCCATTGATGAGTGACAGTCTGTGAGTGTCTGTTTACACTGATTGTATCTAAAGTTATACTAGAGTCTGAAGAGGTTCATCGTATTATCACATAAATGATATCATCAGTGATGTGATCAGTAATGTCAAATGAGATGTTATCAGTGATTTCATCAGTGATGTCATTTGAGATGTCATCAGTGATGTCATCTGAGATATCAGTGATGTCATTTGAGATGTCATCAGTGATGGCATCAGTGATGTCACTGACCATGTCATGAATGATGTAATATGTGACATCAGCAGTGGATTGCGGGTGCGCGATATATAGTTATTGCAACTAACTATATATGCAAATTTCTATGGTTTTGTGCGAGTAAATTAAGGTTTTGAAAATGCTAATCCCTAACTATATATGGTCTATAACCAATGGTTTTTTCAGTGAATTTTCAAGGTTTTGTAAATGCAAATTCCTAACTATATATGGTCTATAACCTATGGTTTTTTCAGTGAATTTCATTGGTTTTTTAAAAGCTAATATCTATAGCTGTAAAATATATTCTTTATTACGTGACGTATCACGTAGCCACGTGAGACGCCTCATGACGCGTCACATAAACGTGACGTATCGTCTCTGCAGTGCAAACAAAACCCGTAACGTAAGCGCGCCAGAGCACGCTTACAGATATATATATGTTTTTTTTAACCTTAATTAGACAAAATCCACACGTGCACATATCTTAAGGCCTTGCAAAGGCACATCAAACAAACAGTCCCTACAATTTTGCCAAGTTTGGTGGAAATCTATTCCTTTAAATGTTATTTTACTGTTTCTCTTGGTTTTCCCCTTGTTACGCTTACCGGAACACTACCCGGTACGCAAACCGGACGCTCCAAAAACACAAGATGTCGGACTCCCGTTACGCTACCGTTTAGCTGCCCGGTTGGCGTACCGGGAAGCGCCTCTACCGCGAAAAATCACAATTTTTTTTTCTTTTTTCCTTTTGCCCCGCGCGGCACTTTAATATCCCCCTCATCAATCCTAGGGGGTCAGGAGGGGTCTACCTTGCCCCCTTTCCTTCATTTCCCCCTTCGTTTTTCACCACCTCTTGTCTCTCGATCCTAACGAGAGACAAGATGGCGGCCGCTCCGGACTGTTTACAATGTTGACAGCCAATCAGCTTCTCCTCAGACTCCCGTTACGCTGCCGGTTAGCTGCCCGGTTCACGTACCGATTTGCGCCTCTATGACAAAAAATCACAATTTTTTTTTCTTTTTTCCTTTTGCCCCGGGAGGCAATTTAATATCCCCCTCATCAATCCTAGGGGGTCAGAAGGGGTCTACCTTGCCCCCTTTCCTTCATTTCCCCCTTCGTTTTGGCCTCCTTTTGTCTCTCGATCCTACCGAGAGACAAGATGGCAGCCGCTCCGGACTGTTTAGAATGTTGACAGACACGGGAGAGCCAATCAGCTTCGCTTCGCAAAGCTCCGTTACGCGAAAAGTACGCGAACCGGTTCGCTATCCGGGACGCTGTCACAGATATATCTGTTTTTTCAAACGTTAATTTCTCAAAATCCACTGGAGCACATATATTGAGACCCAGCAAAGGCACATCGGGCTACCAGTCCCTACAATTTTGCCAAGTTTCGTGCAAATCCATTCAGCCGTTCGAGCTAAAAGTGAGGCCAAACGCCCTATGGAAAAATGAATGGGAAAAACGCGTTTTGGGACCCCCCTTTTTTCTCGGCCCCCCCCTTGACGGAACCCCCCTCAAATTTTCAGGGGCTGCTCAGAAACAAAATGTGCCATTTTCCTGAAAATTTCAGCCGATTCCGTCCACAAACGCCAAAGTTATTAGACATAGGATTTTTTCTCTATGGAACTTTTGAAAATTCTAACTATATATACCTACTGGTGACCGCCAGTAGGTAATATATATATGTTAATCCGAGATGGCGCAGAGTTTTCGAACAGCTGCAAAAACGGACTTGAACCCAAAATTCAGTGCAAAGATGGTGGTTTATTCAGCAAGTGGTGTTCCCATAGTCATCACGACGCGTTTCGCGCTTGACAGAGCGCTTGATCACATGACACAGGTGATCACCTGCCACACGTTTAAATACAATCTACCAATGCAAGTCAAACTACAAATGCAATAGAAATGGAAGAGTTGAATCCCTAAGGACTACTCACATTCTACTTTGAATATCTGCTAATGCATTTACAAAATATAACTTAGTGAGACATATTTAAGCATTGTAAATTCGAATGACCGGCTGTAGACATAAAAAAACATGTGGGATAACCATTTGGTGATAGTGAATTAAAAGTGAGTTTAACCAAAGAAATATTCATGAATAGGACAAAAACAATTAAAATAAATTGTCGGTTAAAGTGCGATGTTCTTAGATGTTCGAAATCTTACAATAATACATGTATAGTACTTTCATCATAAGAACCATATTATTAAAACAAGTACCCATATGGAGCCCCACATGTTCGTACATTGCCGTATAATATGTGCAAACTTGAAGGCCATGGAGAGTACTATAAAGTGCTAGTGCAAAATAACTAAGTAGCTGCCATGCTTCTGAGGACAGGTTCACCCCTGGTAGAGACGGTATTGCACAATGGGTATAGAAATATAATATCTGTAAAATACATGATACAATCCAAGCGCTGATCATTCTACCAGTATTAAAAGTAATAGTGTGTACAGTACTGGAGAAGATATAGTATTATTCATGTAAAACCATTTGTACAATTTACCAAAATAGCCCAGTGATTAAAAGACATACACATATTCATAAATTCATATATAGACCTGTAAACACCTTAAAATGGTTGTTTTTTTAAAAGGCTAAAATAAATGAATACAAGTAATATGTCTAAAATCCTTATATAAATAGATTGTTAAAATCACAAACTAATTAATATACATGATGTAAAAAAGTACAAATGACATAAATAATCTAAAATCCTTCTCCTTGTTTACAAGGCCCATAAAACAGTTGAGTAAGTTGTATGTTAAGGGAAGATCATTGTTTTATATATACTTTATCATAGGCAGGTGTATAAATCCTCTGTGATGTTTAGGCCCGAGGGATGCTTGGTATTCAGTTCAATGATATACTGTGTCTCGAGGCGGCATAGTTTGTCTTCTCTGTTGCCTCCTCTCCTGCTGGCCTTACACAGTCAATAACATAATATTTGAGGTCACTGCTTCTAGAGTTATGTTTGGACTTGAAATGCCTCGCTACGGGATAAGTATTATCCTGATTCCCAATTGCTCGAAGATGCTGTAGGATCCTTTTGTGTACTGGGAGCTTAGTACTCCCAACATACAGCATGTTGCAGGGATATATTAACACGTAGACAGCAAATTCTGTCTTACATGTTAATAGTTTGGTAATTTTGTGTTCCCTGCTGTCAAATGGGGAATGGTAGCTCTTTTTATTGATGGCTTGTTGGCATGCCTTGCAGACTTTACAATTGTGAAAGCCTGTGTGTGTTTGATACCAGGTTGATACTTCAAGCACCTCAGGACTGGTTTTGACCAGTTCATCCCTCATTGACTGCCCTCTACTGTATGTTATACTGGGCCTCTTAGGGAGATCCCTCCCTATCACTGGGTCACTAAGGACTAGTGGCCAGTTTTTGCTAATGATTTTAGCTATCTCCTTATATTGGGCATTGTACTGTACAATAAATCTAAATTCAGAGTTCATTGTAACGGTGTCCTCAGAGTCTATTGTTGAAGATAAGTTACCCACCAGTAAAAGAGATCTGTCTTTCTGGTTAGCTTTCAAAATTGCTGCATCTACAATTTTAGGGGAATATCCCCTAGCTAAAAATCTTGCTTTACTCTCCCTCTGTGCCAAGTCTAGATCAATCTGCCTGCTGTGTATCCTTTTAAGGCATAACAACATCTCGCCATAGGGGATGCTATTGATGAGGTGCTTAATATGGGAGCTGGTGGCGTGTAGGGTAGAGTTTCCCGCTGTTGCCTTGCGGTGTAGTCTTGTCTCTATTTTACCCTGTTCTATAAACACCTCAGTATCAAGAAAAGTAATAGATGACTTGCTCAGTGTGGCTGTGAACTGGAGGTTTAAGTTATGGCTGTTGAGGTCAGAGATAAAATTCTCAGCTGATGACATATCCCCCCTCCAGATCACAAAGAGATCATCAATAAAGCGTAGCCAGGTAACTACCTGAGCCCGCATAGTTGTTGAGTGTAAGACCATGAGGACCATCTCCTCCCACCAGCCCATGTGAAGACATGCGTAGCTGGGGGAGAAGCTGGCCCCCATGGCCACACCCCGCAACTGCCTGTACATAAGATTGTTAAACATGAAGACGTTGTTGTCAAGACACATTTTAACCATTTCTAACAACATCATTCTATGATCAGGCATGTTAGGTAAGGATCTCTGCAAATAATGATCAAGAGCATTAAGGCCATCAAAATGTACAATGCTGGTATACAGCGAGCAGACGTCCAGAGCAATGAGTATGTAGTTATTTTTGAATATTTTTTATTTTGTTCAAAAAGTCGCTTGTGTCGCTGACATATGATGGGAGATTTTTGACCTCCCCCTGCAAGAAAAAATCTACATACTGAGACATATGTTCTAAGCAGCTATTCCTGGCTGAAATTATAGGGCGTCCAGGGGGATTTGTAGGATTTTTATGCAGCTTAGGCAGAAAATATATAGTCGGTACCACAGGGTAGTCATTTCGTAGACATTTGTGCTCCTGATTAGTGATAAGGCCCTTGGATTTCCATTTAGAAAGCTTTTTATTGCAGTTTAAGTACATAGTTTTAAGTTCTGCACTGGAAAATCTGGTGTAACACATTCTATCATTCAATTGTAGAAGTGCTTCATTCACATACATTTCTCTGTGGAGCAACACGATGTTTCCGCCCTTGTCTGATGCTCGAATAATAACATTTCGATTGCTCTGTAGTTTAGAGATAAGGGCTCTGTAGTCCGCTGTTTCTTTATTGTATTTATGTCCGCCCCTGTGTATTTTGATATTCAGATCTTTTAGTTGGTTGGTAACTTGTTCGTGGAATAAGTCTTTGGAGTCTTTAAGCATGACTGGAGTGTATGTGGACTTAGCTCTGAAACTGGTTAGAGGTTTCTTGATCTGTTGATTCACAGGTAAATTGGGACTTTCAATTTCGGTCAAAGATACAGTTTGTTCACTGTCATGGGGTACACTCGACCCCCACATTTCCGCCAGTTCTCCCATTAATGCCTCTGTTGTCTGGCTGGCAATGTTCTCTACATTTGCTGACAAAGGTATATGTGCATTTTCAAATTTATTCAATGTGAAATATTTTTTGAGTTTTAGTTTTCTCGTGCTTTTGTAAACATCCAATCGCATGTTAACATAATTAAAATCCCTTCTTGGACAATAAGTTAAGCCCAGGCTTAGAATTTCTTTCTCTTCTTCACTGAGTTCAGTGTCTGCGAGGTTGACAATGGTTTTATCTATATCCATGGGAGTGATTAATTTTTGTTCCACCCCCCTCTCTTTTTGTTTTTGTTTTTCCAGCTTGCGCCTACGTTTGTTTGCTTTCCTCCGCTCTCGTCGTTTGAGGTTTTTTGCGCGGCGTAATGTTGTTGTCTTGTCCGAGGGCGCAAGGTTTGTCTTCTGTCCTCGCAAAAAAGGGCCAGCTCTTCGTCTAATGTGTTTTTTGGTCCCGCTGCCCTTGCCTGTTCATCCTTCTCCTGATCACTATCGGTATTAGAGCTATCCTCTGACACGGATGATCCAGTAGCATTTTTTTCAGTGTTGGTGATTGTTTTTTTAGTAGTGATAGCTCCTTGTTTGCCTGCTTGTTTATTTTTTCTTAGAGCCTCATATTTTCTAGAGAAGGTAAAGATTTGACCTGTCTCATAATCAGTTTTGTCTCTGAAGAATTTATATGTTTTGCGATTTTTTTATGATGTCTTCTTCTTTTTTCAGTCTAATGCACATTTCCTTTCTAAGTTTGGTCGCTTCATCCACATCATTGAGGGCTTCAATTTCTTCATTAATTTTATTAATTTCCTCCAACAATTCAGTTCTGTCCAATTCTGCATGCTTAACTAAGATTACCATGAGCCTTTTGGAGTTGTCAAGATTGCAGTCAGCCCATTCGCGCATTAAGGCAGGATTCGGTTTATCATATGTAGGCGCTAAAAGAATACGAAGCCCACGCGGCACTCACATCTAAGTACATTTTCAATGATCGCGCCTCCCACCATTTACTCTGTTCTGCGCGGCTTTTTTTCTCCAAAAGTTTGAATTTTTCTTTAATTGAATTACTCGATTCCTTATTCACACTTGCAGCACCACTCTCCTTTGGTGGTTCTGATTTCTTTTCATCGAACACCATTAAGGCCGCACTCTCTCTCTCTTGAACTGTGTCAGATGACATGGCGGGAAATCACCAAACAATTACGCTGTTACAATAATGGCTTTAAATATGCATGTGGCGGGTATTCAAAAGTTTTTGTCCCCGATTTGCGTTTAAGCCTTGCACAACCTTTCACCCCCTATGCAGGCGACCTTGCAGTTTGTTACACGTACCTCAGACGTTCAACAGAACCCTGCTGTTTCCTCCGATACAGCCGCGTCCCGGTTCGTCTTCCGGTACTCCGTGTGAATTCAATTGGTCAGGGGGGTTCCACAGTCCTTCTCCTTCCGGAGATCTTTGGCGGTTTTCAAAGGAAAACAATCCTCTTGATATCGCTGCGGCCCTTAGTTGAGAGGGGGTTCGTAGAAAAGCCGTCAAGAGAAAATATCGGCTTTCACATTCCAGGGATAATCCGAGATGGCGCAGAGTTTTCGAACAGCTGCAAAAACGGACTCAAACCCAAAATTCAGTGCAAAGATGGTGGTTTATTCAGCAAGTGGTGTTCCCATAGTCATCACGACGCGTTTCGCGCTTCACAGAGCGCTTGATCACATGACACAGGTGATCACCTGCCACACGTTTAAATACAGTCTACCAATGCAAGTCAAACTACAAATGCAATAGAAATGGAAGAGTTGGGGGGGAGGAGCCAAGATGGCGACTGAAGCAGACGTGTAGGCTCCCGGCTCCACCAGCCCTTTTCCTCCGCACTGATATCCTGACTTCTATCCTGGTGATTCTTGGCGGCGGAACGTTTGCGATGCTGTGCTGACTCCATTCGTGTTACCCCGGAATCTCGGCTTGCCTGGTGGCCGGAGATATGTGCTAAGCTGTTTGCAGCCCTGGACCTCGCCTGCACTGCCGCTCGTCGCCGGGCCTCGGAGGCTTAGTGGCGGACGGGCTACCCGCGAGGCGCCGAGGACTTGCAGGTGGTGTCGTTCTCACGGGACACAATCCTGATTGCGCTGCTTGCCGCTGTCCATCGCAAGCTGTGCCTTGAAAGTGCTTGCTGGGATGAGACGCTCTGAAGGTACGGATTCTTTGTTTGGGGCTGGATGTGCGCGGCATGGGTCGCTCGGCCATGTCTGCTCGGCATCGGCTGCCTGCTTCTTTGTCCCAGCGTTTCAGCCTGATGCGAGGCGGTTCTAAGTGACGGATGCTCGATTGGAATTAACTTTGGTGATCTTGAGACCTGGTTTGGCGCCTGTTCGTGCCGCACCCGCCCCGGCGCCTACTCTGGATTCTCGGTACCATGGCTTTGTCTGGTGACTCGTGGCACGGGGGAGAGCGCCCATCCCTGCCTGTGGATTGTGTTACCCTGCCTGCACTAGGGCCAGCTCACAAGCACCTTCTCGGGGGATCGAGAAGAAGGGGCTGCAGCCACCACTATCTTGTGGAACTATCCTGATCGCCCTGTGCGACTTCCGATCAGAACTGTGCAATGGCTTCCACGTATTGGGTGAGAAATTTGACGAAATGGTGTCCGATCTGGGGCAGGAACGCAATGTCTGGACCCAGCAAGGCTTTGATTTGCCTCTGCCGGAGCCTCGTGGGGATACATTGTTTCTTCCTGCCTACAGGGATGATGTGCCTGCTTTTGACTCTACTGGCGCCCGCCACCGGCCGTCCGACAGACCCGCCTGTGATACTTTGTTTCCCCTTCCTCCGGGGTCTGCCTCATTGTTGCCTTCAACATCTCTATTGACTCGTGACCTGGATATGCAACACTTGGCCCCCTCGATGGCTCCTTCTTCGTGGCCTTCACTCTTATTACTGAGGAGCCTATATTCTCCGGATGTCCCGGAGGAACTTTCCAGGACGGACAAAGGATTTTATGGTGATTCTCGACGGCCATTTTGCGTTCCTGAGTCACTCTCCTTCTCTATGCGGCCATATTGTCTCTTTGTTTCAGAGGGGGCGGGCTTTCCTCGGGGAGTGTATTCGGAGTCGCATCCAAAATCGGGCCAGGGCTAGGCTGCTTTTCTTTACTATCGGCTTCTTGGCTGGTTGAGACGGGGTTGGGACTGTTTTGCATTTATTTCAGACGCACACTGCGAGTTGTCTTTCCACATCTGTACCTGTATTGATATTTGCTATTGTGCTGTCATATTCAGGGTGGAAAATGTACTTGTGGATGGGGGGACCGGGAACATCTAGAATTGATCCTCCTCTCGACTCATTTGTGTTTTATGAGAGTTGAAGATTAGGATGCTCTTTTCTCACTCTCTATATTTTGGATATTATAGTATTTTTCTTTTTTCTCTTTTCTTTTCCTTCCTTTCTTCTTGCTATATTTCGGGTTTATTGGGCGACAGACACACTGCTGGGGGGGGGGGGGGGGGCAGGCCGTAGCCTCTGCATGCGTGTAGGGTGGGGGGTTAGAATTTTAGTTTCTAGATTTCAGTTTCTATGGTGCCTTATTTTTTCTCTTCACTTTTTGTTTTTTCTCTTTCTTCTGTCTTGGTCCGTGTCTAGGACTACTAGGGGATGGGTGGCGGCGGACATTGGGTGGGATGTTAGGACTGATACCCTTGTTGCATATACTTCTAGCTGCCATGCCGCCTGGGAGGGACTTGATTGTTGGGTTGTTAGATTGCGTGGTGAATTGTAGCTAATGTCATGTTCCACCTGCACGGACTCTGCCTTCTTAGCCTATTATTTCTCTTTCATGATTAAGAAAACGTACAAATTGAATTTTAATAGTTGCAAGGAAAACTTTAAAATTAACCTTTATTGATCCTGGGACATGGTATCACGGCGCTTTACAGTGTAACTCTTAAATACTTGCTGATGGGAATGACGTATTACTGTGTCGCCGTATTGCATGCACTGGTGCTTCATAAGTGTCTGTGGCCGGCCTGATGGTTGTGGGCCCGTATTTGTTCTTTTCTTGATGCACCATAAAGGTTTTCAAAAATTTAAAAAAAATGGAAGAGTTGAATCCCTAAGGACTACTCACATTCTACTTTGAATATCTGCTAATGCATTTACAAAATATAACTTAGTGAGACATATTTAAGCATTGTAAATTTGAATGACCGTCTGTAGACATAAAAAACATGTGGGATAAACATTTGGTGATAGGGAATTAAAAGTGAGTTTAACCAAAGAAATATTCGTAAATAGGACAAAAACAATTAAAATTAATTGTCGGTTAAAGTGCGATGTTCTTAGATGTTCAAAATCTTACAATAATACATGTATAGTACTTTCATCATAAGAACCATATTATTAAAACAAGTACCCATATGGAACCCCACATGTTCGTACATTGCCGTATAATATGTGCAAACTTGAAGGTCATAGAGAGTACTATAAAGTGCTAGTGCAAAAAACCTAAGTAGCTGCCATGCTTCTGAGGACAGGTTCACCTCTGGTAGAGACGGTATTGCACAATGGGTATAGAAATATATATGTATATATATATATATATGTATATATATATGTGTATATATATATATATATGTATATATATATATATATATATATATATATATATATATATATATATATATATATATTCACTGAAAAAACCATTGGTTATAGACCATATATAGTTAGGGATTAGCCTTTTCAAAACCTTATTTTACTCACACAAAACCATTGAAATTTCATATATAGTTAGTTGCACTAACTATATATCGCGCACCCGCAATCCACTGCTGATGATGTCACATATTACATCATTCATGACATGGTTAGTGACATCACTGATGACATCACTGATGACATCTCAAATGACATCACTGATGACATCTCAAATGACATCACTGATGACATCGCAAATGACATCACTGTTGACATCACTGATGACAACATCCAGTGACTGTATGTTTCTGTAAAGTTAAAATATGTCTTACATATTGAAGAATGAGTGGATGTATAAGTGTCTGGAAGAAGGATTTAGTAGGTGCATGACTGACTGTATGAGAGAATGATTAAATGTGTCTTACTGAGTGCATGGGTTAGTGACTAAACTGTCTTAATTTGTGCATCATTATATCTGTTGTTCTACAAACTGCTGCATGTGTTAATCTGTAGCTATATGAGTAACTGTATGGGTTATTCATTGGTTGTCCAAGTATTTGTATGGGAAACTGAGTGTGTGTGTATGGGTGGCTGGGAGGTGTGTGACTCTGTACATAGATGTTTGAGTAGTTGATTCACTATATGTATGGGTTCAAAAGTGCATGTGGAAACAGCTGTATGGGCGGTTGACTGTGCATGAGTGTATTGGTGAGTGAATGGATATCTCAGTGCTACATGTCAAAGTAAGTACATATGTAAAACACAGTACATGTGAGAGTTGACATATATAAATAACTGTGCATAAGAGCCAGTGAATGTGTGAGTGGCTGTATGGATCATTGTGAACATGTATCAGGGATTGTATAAGAGAGTAAATATGTGTTAGTATATGTTTGAATAAGTAAGGTGTGTATAACTGTATAGTTGAGAAAATGGAGGTGTGATTGATTTTTTGCATAACTGACTAGGTGTGTGAGTAACTCCATGGATGAGTGACAGTCTGTGACTGTCTGTTTACACTGATTGTATCTAAGGTTATATTAGAGTCTGAAGAGGTTCATGGTATTATCACATGAATTATATCATCAGTGATGTAATCAGTAATGTCAAATGAGATGTTATCAGTGATTTTATCAGTGATGTCATTTGAGATGTCATCAGTGATGTCATCAGTGATGTCATTTGAGATGTCATCAGTGATGTCATTTGAGATGTCATCAGTGATGTCACCAACCATGTCATGAATGATGTAATATGTGACATCATCAGCAGTGGATTGCGGGTGTGCGATATATAGTTAGTGCAACTAACTATATATGAAATTTCAATGGTTTTGTGTGAGTAAAATAAGGTTTTGAAAAGGCTAATCCCTAACTATATATGGTCTATAACCAATGTTTTTTTCAGTGAATTTTCAAGGTTTTGTAAATGCAAATTCCTAACTATATATGGCCTAAAACCTATGGTTTTTTCTGTGAATTTCAATGGTTTTTTAATAGCAAATATCAAAAGCTGTCAAATGTCAAGTACGTTATAGGTAAAAACTTTTTCGTGTTTATGCACGCTGATGTGCTTTGAACGCTGCCCCCCCTCCCCTCTTTTCTCTTAGTAGTACTCTCTCTTTGCAGATAGTGAAGGGTAGTTAACGCTGGCCTTTACCCCCGTTGTAATCCGTCGTGCCTGCTTGTCTCTCCATTTGATTGATTGTTATCCAAGCATTTACTGTTTTACAATTGATTCTCTTTGGTTCATTCTCTATTTACAAACAAGCACAAAGTCGCAATACTCTGTTTAGTCTTTGCAGATAGTGAAAAATCGTGAAAAATCGTGTAAAAAAATAAAAGTAATCGAGCAAAATCAGTAGGCCACTAATTGGATCTCTTTTTGACCTCGCTAAAATAGAAACATTAGGAACAACCCTTCATGAGAAATACGAAAATAGTGAGATAAACTGAGCTCCACACCATGAGGGCTGCAAGACAGCTCGGCTCAGTCACCCACCCCGCCCAAAATAACGACAAACCCTATGCAAATATTAAAAATATATACAACACACCAGCAAAGTAACAGGGTAAAACATTTTATTAAATAACTATTTACATAACTATTTTATACTTTTTGTTGCCCGATCCGGCTAGCTCAATCGATCAAGCATGAAACTCATGCACTCTGATAGCAAGCGTTGCTGCTGATGCTATGCAGACCAAAACTGGTTTTCAGTTTGTACATTCTTCTAGATTTTTCCATCCAAGGTTGGTTGAGTTTGTAGAACGATGGCTTCAGATTTTCAACATACGGTGTAGTGGCGCGGACTGGGAGGGGGCACTTGGCTCCTGCCCCCTCCCCAAGTAAGATTTTCATACGTGAAAGTACGTTAATGGTTTTGGTCCCTGAGTTGCTTCGATGTCACTGCCATTCTCAAATGGCATAAGTTCTGGATGTTGGGTGCCATAGTTCAGAGTTCTGAGCAGCGCTTGTAACACTGTCTGAAGCTTATTTGCACCTACTGCAGCTTCACTATTCTCAAAGTAAGTGAGGGCCGTTTGTGGACCTGACTGCATTGGAAAACAATGTGATATGGTACCTCCCTAAACCGCTTGACGGATGCCCCCGAGGGGCGGTGTGATGGCACGGACTCGGAGAAGACGCTTGGCTCCGACCCCCTCCCCAAGTCTTATAGCACTGGTGTAGCCTGAGATCGCCCCCGACATAGGCGGCCGGCTCCCGGGGTCCGGCGGAACTTTTTGCCTTTTGATGACTCTTATATTCTGGACCTTGTCCCACAATCCGTTTGACCTGAAGACACGCTGTAGTGGGGCGCCCCTTTACCGTTTTAGTTGCCATTCCGCCCGCTTTTGCTACACTGTGCCTCTTCCGCCATTCAGCTGTTTACCGCCCGCTCTTGCGACTACAGCGTCTCGCTCACCATGTAGTTGAGTTGCTCCCGCTCTTGCGATGCAACGATAGGCGACTGCCACAGGACTCTCAAAATGGCGGCCGGCTCTTCAGATTTGGGCGTGGTCCACTAAAATGGCCCTGGGACACCTTGGAACTCGGACGCTTGCCTGATAGGGCTTGGGTCCCATTCTCGAAAGCGTCCCCTCAGCCGTGAAGATTCTACAAAAGTCTTGGGGGCCCCCGACTCCCGCAGGCTTCTGGTGGGGAGCGGCTGCCATGATTGCTCGTGGAATGGCCACGACAGAGCTACGAGATGGTGGTGCTCTCATGCTGACGCCAGCTTCAGTCTGAAACATCCAGAAACACTGTAGACTACCAATTCGATCAGTTCCGGTAGCGCTCCAACATGACCCGGTAGAGAAGAACTTGCCCTCCCCTCTTTGACTGATGGTTCTTGTTGCCTGTCCCCTCTGTTGTCATTTAACAGAACTTTTTGGACTGCTGAAAGGGGTTGTGTTCCGAACGCTGGTTGGTGGAGACATTTTGACTATATTCTTGACCTACGTTGTCGCGTAATGCGTTATATGACACGCCGCGTTAGCGCACCCGGAAGTGCTCCGGTGCGGGAAGCGCAGCTTCCCGGAAGCGATCCGGGGCGCGGCGCGCAGCGCGTAACGTAAGCATAACAGGTCATGTGACTTGTTAATAAAACTTTTCATTGGTTCATTTTACTTTTGTTATTTTAATGATGAAAAGCTTGGTCATATTGATAGAACGCG